>NW_020211106.1:178007-184809 GCF_003070985.1 Temnothorax curvispinosus | reverse complement strand
GAGAGAGAGAGAGAGAGAGAGAGAGAGAGAGAGAGAGAGAGCAGAAGCAGAAAGATAAGGACGGGGAGAGGAGATGGTTTTAGTCCGTTCAATTATGTGACTCGAGTGGGAAAGGATGGCTCGCTCAACGTCACGTTTTGCTACGCCGACAGTCGAGATAGAATTTCAGCGCGAAGCGTTTATTTCGCGTCACTCGATTAATTAATCGCGCATTAAAACTCGATTGGGATCTGCATACGCAGCGCGGCGCATCGCGGTGCCACGCGATCAATGATATTTTAGGACGAAAAGCAGCGATATATCGGTGCACCAAATGCGGACAAAAGAAATCGCGTAGAAGATCGCCTGCGAGAATCGTAAGCCGTAAAGTCGGAATTATGTGCGTTACGTGCACGCAATTGCTAATTAACTGTCGTAGAGGGAATCGCAACCGGTACTTGAAGTGAATACCGCGGTCGTAATTACGCTTTAATTCGTCGAGATTATTTTAATTACATCTTCCTCTCTGCCGGGCATATACAGCATCGCGCGGGCGTAGCAATGTCCGAGCAAAAAGGCGTGTTATAAAACTGTCTCAAAAAATACTCATTAAACGTATACAAATACTATATCAACTACTTTATACGGTACAAGCTTTTAACATTATAATATTATTAGAACAATTTTACGGCTTGCGTGATGGTAATTTCGTTAATTAATTTAAGTTTTTTTTAAATTATTTGTACTATTTGTATGCAATGACAATAATAAATGCGAATTGCAAATCGCAAATTAAAATATGAAATTTAGTGGCTATAAATTCCGAGAGGCAAATGTACCGTATATTTATTTAAATAAATGCCAAATAATCTCCATTAATTCGACAGCCGAATTACTCGAAACTCCGTGATTTTTGACGAACCAACGGCAGAATTAATCATATTCAGTGCTTGACCGAAACGTGCCGTCGCAAAATCGAGGCTGTGGCAAACGCATAAGTCATGAATATGTACGGCATGCTGCGCGATCATAAAATTTTAACGACGCGATTCGCGAGAAAATTCAGAATACGATGATACCTCAAAAATCGCTTTTATTTAAAAACATTAAAAAAATTAAAAGCAAAAAATTGCGAAATGCATGACAGTTATACGAAGAAAATGTAAAATTGCATTTTGAAAAAGTGGATGAATAAGCGATAATATAATTTTATATTTCATCAGCACATATTATCAGAATATATTAAATTTTCAGATATCTGAAAAAATTGGGTCAGTATTTTATAATGAAGTATATTCCAATTTATTTATAACGATTTATAACAAAAGTATTCATATTTTTATGATATAAAAAAAGTAGAATAAATACACACATAAACGCATATCTGCGATGCAATAAAAAATTCAATTTAAATATTCACTATTATATTTCAATTCTGACGGGATTACTTATCAGATATTTCTCGCAATCGAAGCATATAAGAAGAATATCATCATATTTCAAACCATGCACCTACATGCATCGCTCGTAACGCGAATTCACACAAATTAAACCGCACTTGCTCCAAAACGCGATGCATTAATGCGCAATTAACGGAAGACGTAGTAATTATCCGATAACGATATCTAATCTGATCAATCGTACGGACCGAAAGACGCGAGATTAAACGATGCCATGCCACAAGGCTTGGCGCACGCGGTGCCGATTTAAAGCAGTCAGTATATAACGGGCATCGCCGAGCACGGATGCAGCCATCGGAGCGTGCATCCGTGGGCGCAGCGGCCACTCCCGAATACGAGTTTCAAAATGTAATCGCGAATAGTCGAATATATATAGTATATGCTCCACATCGTTGTTACGTACTTTGCAGATTACCATAATCGCTCGTTAATAAATGTGACGGATCGAATTTAATTCCCTTTCATTCGTTAATGGGAACGTGCGCGGAGAAGGCTCACTCCGATCCGTAATCGAAAGTGCTCGACCGGTGCGCCGGGATCGACCTTAATCCGTTCAGATGGATCAGTATTCTCACGGTTTCTCGCAATTCGAACGATAAATTTCCTTTTCAGTTACGATCAAAGAAAGTCAACATTTTTAATTGTTGCAAAGTTACATATAATTCATTCACATTCGATTCACTAATCGAGTTTTGCTTCAGGTATTTGCATATCATAATAAAATATATTTGTAAATTCAAATAAATATTTAGTTCCAAGTAAAAATGACGAAACTATAGAAAAGATCTCTCAAATTGTGTAAAAAACTGAAAGTACGATATTAATCACAATCATATCAATATATACAAATCAAATTTTGTAGAATAATTACCCTATAAAGACAAGAAGCAATGTAATAAATATAATAAATATAAAAATTCTTTGACCCAATTTATGTCTTCCTCGCATAACATTTAGGAAAAAGAAATATCCTCTCATAGTAAAAAGATATAACTAAAAAAAGCTTAATGTTTCTAGACTCTACGTGATGAAAAACTTAATCTCAAACGCCAGCGTTAAAGAGCGAGAGAATTAATTACAGGCGTAATAACGGGGCTGATATAGAAAACGATCTCGAGATGATTTCAGTGTTAGGTGCCACGAGCAAAAATTGATTAACGCATAATAAAAACGGGATAAAGAAGACAAACCGCGATAAGTGAAACGACTCTGGCCCATGTTAAGGTGCAGAATAAACCGAAGTTATAAGACTTTTGATGTGATATTCCAGCAGAGCGCAAATATTTTGACTGTCCAACAGCGAAGAAAATTATGCATCGTAACACTGAAGCATTAATTCGCTACGAAATGGACGTACCCATGAATTCTAACGTTATTTGCGTTCAACCCGCAGATAGGTTATCGTAGGCGACGCAGTATCGGTAGACTTATTCCAACACATATTTCCCCGAGGAGCATCCCTCCCAAGAGAGCCTGGTTTATTCTCGAGGAAACACGACGTGATGAATTTCTAATTGGAAAAGCGAAAGGTCTCTTTTCACAAACAACACGTTTTCTTCTTCAAACTGCATTGTATCGTAAGATCCACTAGCTTTCACTAACCCATGCAAGAAATGCTGCTAATTAACAATTCATTAATTAAATATAAATAATCGCGTTGTCAATTAAAATTTCTTTTTAAATTTAATGCAGTTTTTTAAAATAATTATCCAAGTCATGTGACATTTACTATGTATATAGGATATTTTAGAATTGAATAAAATATTTAAATATATTCCTGTATGCAAGACATATGAGTAATTCAGTTTTAAAATAGCGAAGATAAAATTTGAAATATAATGCACTTAAGTAAAGCTGATATATGTATATATAGCTAGAATATATCCATTTTAACAAGATTTTCACAATTTAATTAAAACTTTAAAAATAAGTGGCTTATATAATCATTTTCATAAATAATCCAAGCATAATTTAGACCGAGCAATATATCATGAACTGAGCTATTTTGCATTCATTATCTAACTATACAAATTATTTATATAATTAACTAATAACTGTATATATAATAACTGTATATATAACAGAAAATAATATTCAACAAAAATTTAGAAAAGGAAATTATTAATTCTCACAAAGCTAACGTTTCTGATTTAGTACACATTTCTAAAATTTTGTTTTTCTAAACGTAACGAGTGCTTAATCATCAGCAAGCTTATTATCATGCATAAACATATATGCTCACTGGTTACATTCAAGGTCGAACCGTGTCAGGTCAGTACTCAATATTGTAGATCGCTAAGAACTAAAATTACTTGCAACCGAAGCATGTAAATTTTCCCAGGATACATGCACAGGCGCCTAACCCCGTCGTCGGCAAAAACTCTCTCAAGGACGTGTTGCCAAAGTACTTAACGAAGAGGAAGTTTGGACGATGATGACGACACGACGGGAACTTGCCAAAAGTCCCCTCGTACGACGACGGTTGTACGTGTGTATACGTGTACATCGTTCCCCATTAAAACGAAATGCTGTTTCGCTATTCGCGG
This sequence comes from Temnothorax curvispinosus, assembly GCF_003070985.1. Lineage (NCBI taxonomy): Eukaryota > Metazoa > Arthropoda > Insecta > Hymenoptera > Formicidae > Temnothorax > Temnothorax curvispinosus. The sequence continues at coordinate 180,824 of NW_020211106.1, read as the reverse complement.
TGTGCCATTAGGTGTATGGAAATGGCACATAACCAGGACGATAAGTGCGGAAGGGGTTGAGAAATGAGGAAGTTCCCCCACGGTAACCGTCCTGGTTCTTCAGCTTATCTTGTGTGACTCGTCGACATACATGTCGTCCTTATCTCCTTCGTACCATATTACATGCTATGCACAACGGCGGCCGGCTATTTTCGAGTGAGAAACCAGGCGGGTGCTCACAATGGAGAACCGAGACACTTTAAACATAAAGGGCCTCAACTACCCGGGAGATTAGATTTTTAAAGCCTCCGAGCACTCGTGATCCCTGGCTCGTGTTAACGCCTCGTTCGTCATATTTACGACCGATTGAGAGAAGGACGAGCGAGATCTTACTGATATTTTTTATCAAACAATTGATTAATTACTAGTGATGAAGATTTAAAAAAAATGAAATTGCAAGCGCTATTTTTGTAACGTTACTCAATTTTCCCCGATAAATATTTCATGGATTCATACGATAAATTATCATACTGGTTGTTTGCATGATTACACAGTGCACGGTCGTATTTAAGGTTGCGCAATATTTCAGTACTCCGCTTTAAATCACATAGAACCTTATATAACACTCGGCTGAGGACGTGTCATTGATCGCGAGTCGCGCCCACGATTCGGTCCCTGCGGTCGTACTCAACCGTGAAATTACAACGGCACAGTGGCAAACGCGACGTGTCACCGTCTTCCGGAGTGCGAAACTGGCGAGATTACTTCCAGTCGGTACCCAAGTTTTTCTATGCAAATTTACAAAACCCCGTCTCGTCGCCGTCCGCGCTGCTTGTCTCGCGTGTCGCTCGCGTTAAAAAACGTAGAAAATTACTTAAAAATAATGTATGCGTGTACCTATTTATACGCTTTCCTTCCTTGTGAATTCGTCAATTCTTGCGTCAATAAAGTTACGTTCATCGTGCGGTCCAATTCGCGACAATGACTCGGCAAAAAGAGAAAGAAAGAGAGTGAGTAAAAACTGTGCAGCGCGGATATAGTCACATAATTCGTCGGACGTAAAGTACGGTTATTTCGCGTTAGAGAAAAGTATATCGTCGGGCATATTTGCGGAGTTGGAACGACGCGGCGGCGGCGGCTGCTTCGTGCGAGGCGAGCCTAGTTGGTCTCACGATTGCACACGATGCCTGTCTGCACCGCCGGTAATGACTATCGACCGAAAACTTTCCCACAGCCGTCTTTAGCGCTGTCTGGCGTTTATATCGTGCCCGTATTTCCTGATAGGAACCAGACGAGAGTTGCAGCTCGACGCGCTGGTGAAATCAAAGCGGCCGCGTTATGCCGCGCCGTCTGGTAGATTGTCGTTTCGAATGCGCGCACACATGCCCGCCGCAAGACATCATTTCGCATCGATCATTTCGCGTGGTAGTTTCGAGCTAGAAATAACTGCAGTGTGAGCCATATATCGCGAAATATCATGACGTGACATTTATACGTAGCGCCAATAAATTTAATTATACATACTTAACGCCTTTCGCTGAAAGTATCGGAGAACGTGAGAAAGCTGAATGGTTGAATTAGCAAAGGTGAAGATTTCCACGTTTGCAATTTAAACGATATTACAAACTTAATAAATACTGACTAATATTTTCTAAAAATGCATAGTATGTTCAACGATAACTTAGAATAATAAATTGCAAAATTTATTCATAAAATCGAATCCCTCAGAGTATCGTACCTCAAAGTAGAATTATACATTCATGCGCCGCGATTCACGAGCTGACCATCTAAAAATTGATGAGCCTAAAGTTATAGGATAAATTATTAAGCAGTAAAGCTATTTCGCGGAGTCGGACCTTAATCGATCGAGATGCACTATGTCCACATAACGCTACAATAGTGATAGTTTCCATCCTAAAACGGAGTGGTGCACGTAGTAAACGAATCGCTCGATTAAGCGCCGTAATCGCGAGGCACTACGAATCAGAGCCCGTGATGCACATGAAGGGATGTAAACCTACGCGATTACGTACGTACGTGAACTCGATAGGTACACACAGAGAGGGAGAGGAACAACACGGCCTGCAGGAAAGAGAAACGGGCGCGGGTGTGTACATACGTGTGTGTACGCGTATGCACACACGCGCGGTTTTAACGAAGGCAGGGAAGGATGGGGCGAGTACGGGAGGTCCGAATGTCGGATAGTGCGAGCGAGTTAAAACCACGTAATTAACATAGGTAATTGCGAAAGTATAGTGTCGTACCCGACCGTCAGGCTGTCATGTCGGTTTCGATTCGCCCACGCGAGGCACCTCCATTTGCGGGATGATTCGGTTAAACGATCCCGCCGGAATCGCGGTGCCGCTGAAGCGAGCGAAAGCCTCCCGTTGATCGATTCTGAACTTATTATGTCTAATCGCGCTTGCATGAACAAAACAGCGTATAGCGTTTGCTTTGGCGAAGTCAGAAGCAAGCGAGTAAATATTAGAATAAGTAATCTATTAAGTTCGACGCGATTAAAAAAAGAACTCATGAAGAATGGATTAATTTATTCTCTTGCGGAAAAGGCGTGATTAAAAAGACAAATTTGTAGACACAAAGCATACGACCGTATATATAGCTGGAATTTCCATAAATAAAATTATAAAATAAAATGGACACGTTCTTTTTAGAAATATTATTACATTATAAAGTGAGATTAAATAGATTTTCCATATGTGTGTACATGCATAAATGAAAACCAGAACCACATTAACAAAAAATTTATAAATATAAATGTTTAGCAAAGTTGCTCTCTCTCTCTCTCTCTCTCTCTCTCTCTCTCTCTCTCTCTCTCTC
>NW_020211106.1:159818-177997 GCF_003070985.1 Temnothorax curvispinosus | reverse complement strand
CTCTCTCTCTCTCTCTCTCTCTCTCTCTCTCTCTCTCTCTCTCTCTCTCTCTGTCTGTCTGTAAAGTAATCAGTTCGCAGAATCGGAAGAAAGCGCAAAATTATAAAAGATCCTCACTATTGTGCGCGGATCCTGTATATGCTGTGTTCAGTTAGGAGAATTCACGAGCAATCGCATAAATTGCTCGACGTGCGTGCTACGCATTCGTTTACGAGGCTTCTCGTTGCGATGCAATTAATTCGAGCGGACTAGAAATCCCCCTAACCCGCTCCCTACCGATACTACTATACTCTCTCTCTCTCTCTTTCTCTCTCTTTCTGTCAGAGTGTCTGCATCGATTTCACGCGCGTAGGATAAACCTGATCACGGAAGGGCTTGCCAAACAAGGGTTGCGAACATCGCGGCGAAGTTGCGCGACTGCCGACGTGTATAGGTTCCTCTAAACTTCTCTAAGCCTGAAACAGGAGATTTCTGTAAACCGCCGCACGATGAAAAGCTCGGTCGAGATTTTTTTTTGCATCTTTCACTAAGTCGTTTGATACGATGATGGGAGATACGTGTCGCGCGGAATATAAAACACAGAATGTAGAGTCTCAGATAATTAGGATTTGTTAACAACAGCCATTGCGATGACGATATTTATGTATAGAGAATATAATCATAACTACGAATTTATGCCATTAAGAACTGTATGTATTTCAGTTTTTAGAGATAATTAAATAAATTGTTGAATATATTGAATAACAAAGTTTAGCGAAATCGATTTTTGATTGTAACATGAAAATACGATTGTACTTTATCCAATCATCCCGTATACGATTATATGTATATTTTCATTATAGTACATACATGATTATCGATGCAAAGTAAAAAATATGGATAACATCGGTCGGCTTTACATTTTGTAATTATTTTTACTCTCATGAGATATGTATATAGCAGTCTGAAAATTTAATACAATTGATACCATACAAGGATATATAAGAGAGAGAGAGAAAAAGGGAGAGAGAGAGAGTGAGACCACACAAAAGATAAACTTACATAAGCGCTTCGGTATCGTTTGTCACGTTGGCACATCTGATATTTTTGCAAACTGCCTCGGACGGAAAGTCGATAAACGTCATACATTATTTTCAGAAATGCAGTAAGCTATTGTGCCACAGCGAAGACGATGTAAGTTTTGCATTTTTATTGCCTCGCCCAGGCTCCGTTCATATGTATTGTATGAAGTATATGCGTACGCGACGTGCGAAGTAATAACCGCGAAACATGGATACACAAATAATATAGACATATGGGTCACCCCGAATAAAAGCGAAGGGGAAAGAAGAAAATTTGGTCCGCGAGGAAGATAAAATCTCCGCTTATTCCGATTATATTCGACTTGTACAAGTATCTCCTGTCAACTGCATTTTCTTTTATTCACCGCTGGCGAACGCCGTCCATAATAATGTTAAGAAACAAATGAATCATAAAATTTCCAGCAACGTACTGTAAGGTAATCCAATTTGGCGGAAAGTCGATTCCTAGGATCGGGGCGAGCTATGTCACGGCTGTGAATGCAAATAAGCTAATGATATTATACAACTTGTACCTGGCGCTTCTCTAGAAGCGAGGTACTCCACAGGACCCGCGCGCCCGATCAGGAAAGCGTCCTATGTATGCCCCGCGGATAACACTGGCTTGGTAATTCATTTCCGAATGCATTACACCAACATGGCTTCAAAGCGCTTTCCGTTAACAGGGGTCTCGTACGCGCAACTCTAATTGATTTACTCCCTGTAACCTTAACGGATTGAGTTGTATTACTCCGCGTGTCGTGTATCCGCCGCGAGCGCGAAAGAAAGACGTGCAAACAACGGACGTGGACCAACTGCTCGCGGGGCAACAGCCATACGTCCCTATATCTCGTGCAACCATATGTGTTATACGTATATGTGTACGTACACATATACGTGTACATATACGTATATATAAAATATATGTATATTAATATCTATATCTATATCTATATCCACACGTATATACCCCCGTAGCTTTGGGGTGCCCTGTGCTATTGGACGCGTCATTTCATAAAGTTTCGTTTTTTTTCCTCGCGTTAGAGCGCACACACCGGTCCATCGATAAAAATTACAGTATCCGCCACCGCTGTGCGTTCGCGATTGCACTTCGCCGGGGTCGCATAGCGTGACAATATGGGAATTTAATACCGCAATGTGCCGGGGGAAGGTGGCCGGAGGGGTTGAAATAACGCCGTAATAACTGCCTTCGGCGGCAAACAGAGAGAGGTAGAGAGGGCGAGAGAAAGAGAAAGACGGAAGTTGACTCGCCTCTCGCATCCTCGCCCGGTAACCCTATCGACCCCACGAGAGGCAAGAGGCGTTGTATCGCGCCGCGCCGCGCCGCGCCGCGCCGGCACGAGCAAACGGAATTTCGTTAATTTCCCTCCTGCTCCTCTCTGAGCCGACGTAGCCGACGTAGGTGCTCGGCGATGGCGCATCGTAATTTCCCGCGCTCGCGCGTTTCTCAAGTAAATTGCCCGTATTATAATGTCGAGTGGACTGCTTAATTATCGTTAGCTCCGGACAGGGTAACTTTCTTGCTGCGCAACGTTCGCGATAATAATTTCGCTAGATTGTATATACGTTTCGCATATGCGAGAATGAAGCACGTATTGCGTGCATTGTCTTACAGAATCCCCATTGAACGGAATTTCCTTTTATTTTATAAGCTAGATTGATAACATAAAATAAAATAAAGTAAAATTTATTCGTCTAAACTTCTTAAGATATTCATATTAATGATAATTTTCGAAAGAACAAGCTCTTGTCTATGTATTAATAAAGTATGTGCTCTCGTGCAAAGTAGGAGAAATCTGTTATGTCTCCGAGAATGCATTCATCATATTAATAATTTTCAAAAGAAAAAGCCCTTGTGTATCCTACATGTGTTCTCGTGTAAAGTAGGAAAAATCTGTTATATCATCGAAAATGCGCTATTTAAATTATTTTAAATTAAAAAAGTGATAAAGAAATATTCTCGCAATTTATAATGTTATTATAAAATTGTTGAATTTTTTTTAAGAAGATTGTTCGAAATTAATGAAAAGAAATCAGTTGATTCATCGTTATTATTCTTTAATTATATTAAATTGTATTAATTTTACTTTATAATTTCCAACAACTGTGATTCATTGAATTGCCTAATTCTCAATAATAATCATAGCGCTTATTATAAAAATTTTGTATTTTAATCTGTATTTATATTACTCGCTTAAAATAACTTGATTAACATATTTCTTCCCCGAGGCACCTCGTAAATTTAAAAAAACTGATTACAGATTTTTAAGATATTCCAAAAAAGGAAAAAAACGGGGCAGTTCGGCATCATTCCGCCGGATCAGGGACAGCAACTTGGTCGTCGTAAGATGTGAAATTGCGCTAGGAGGGAAAATATCGAGGTGGTTGTATTCTCTCGACCGCCAAGCTTCTTCCTCGCGAGGGATCTTAAATCGGGCGGCAGGTGCGCGTGATAGCGGCAGAAATTTAATCAGGTGTATCCCGCTATTACATAACGGCCACGAGCGCGCAGTAAAGAATTTACACTTCTAATTGACAGTTTCGTCGCGCGTGTGTCGTGCGTGCATGATCACTAATGCGCTGTCTTATATCATCGAGATTCGAGATACATTAACTGAGATATCGAAAAATCTATGTTTATATGAAATATCCAAGTATTTTTCCTTAAGGCTCCTGGGTAGTCACCGCGGCCATATTGGATTCTTACTATCGAGGCGAGGAAAACACCTAATTTTAAGTTGCGATATTTTCCGAAATAAAAAGACATTTCAATAAAAAATCACGACAGATCGTTTCAGCACACTTCAAAAATTGACCGGATACTATCCTTTTCCCTCGACAATAAACAAACAACCATAAAACGAAACCTAAACATACGGAAAACAAGCCGTTTGACGACTATGGAAAGGAGTGGTGAATGTTCCTTCCGCATATATATTTCTTGCAAATCTTACCATACGGTCAGTTTTACGAGTTTCACGAATACGTTAAACGTTAGAGCACAAGTACAGAGCGAATAATAAAGAAATATACCGCAACTTAAAATAAGGTTGTCAACATGTCACAAGACAGAATTCTCCATTGGAGAGAGTGAGAGGAGAGAGTTCTTATTTCTGCCGCGACGGTACGGCGCCACCGTCAACGCAGAGTTCTCGGCTCAGGGACCAGGAGCCTTAATACTTTCAGCATTTCCTGTGCGATACAAATACATTTTTTCACGACTTTCACCTTTTTACTTCAAGCAGTACTACAAATACCTCTTGCATTCATAATCGCAGCTAATTTTACATCGCATATATGGATATCTTCATATTTAAAATGTAAATATTTCGATACTCGCATTTTACTATTCTATAGTCAACGACTATCAGAGAGTTTAAATTACAAATAAAATTTCTCAAGAATATAACTGGAATCTTTGAAAAAATATGTCAGTAGAAGCAAGGATGTTGTAATGTCAAGAAAAGATGTTCACGAAAACAAAATGACTCACCATTCAGAGTTGTCTCGACAACATTTAATATCGGAGAGAGATGCATGTGATCGCAACAGAATTTTAATCGGCGCATCATAACTGAAAATTTCCTCCTCGATTCCCGAAGATCTCACGATGTGCCCGGAATGTTCACGCGAGAATCGGCACTACTCCTCCCCACACGGTCGTTAAAATGCAAATCGTCCAACACCATGCGAATTCCTGGTATCGAAAATTTTAATATTACAACATTCGCGCGCGTGAATGGTCGACCGTTTGCGCGAACACACCGAAGCAGTTGAAGGGGCTGCGGAAAATGCTGCCGGAGAGGAACAGAAGCGGAGGGGGAGGGGATACCGAGAGAAGCGAGATTGCGGTACTTATGGAAATTAAAATCACTCCTCGACAAATATTCGCAAGGAACAACTTACGAAACTCCGAAGTTTAATCTTGAATTTGATTAAGCCGGGCTCGTGGCCCGGCCCCCCCGCCGCCGTCACGAAAGTCGCATTCACCCCCTCCGGCTCTCGCCACGTCTTCGCGAATTAACTGACCGTGCTCGGGATTGTTCGGTAATAAGGTGAAGGCGCTTCTCGTTTGTTCACGCCTTAACAGCGGACCGATATAAAATTAATTTCCGGCGTGAAGAAGCGCGGTAAATTGCATGGCATCCTAATCGACCGGGTGTATCATGTCTCTCTGGTTGAATGAGCTAATGAAAAGTGATTGCACCCCTCAAAAATGTGATGTTCTTCTCTAACCAATTTTTGATATTTTTATCATTACTTTGCATTAAACTAATAAGTAACGTTACATTATCACATATAAAGATAATTTCTCACACATATCAATTAAATTTTACTAATAAAATTAAATTAAAATTGAAGCTCAAAATCTTGCTTTCTCTTAATTATAATTTAGTACCAAGGTACATACGACTTACATTGCATTCGAATTTGTCGATTTCTTTAAAAAAAAATAGATTTGCATGAATTTTGTAAATATGCATCCTATTTTGAGATGAGGCGCGTTGATCAATTAAATTATTCAGGAAATGTTATAAACGAGGACGATATTAAAATATTAGTCCGACGTATTCGTGTTATCAGCGCATTAAATTATTAAGCTTTGTGCTTTGTTCAAAAATTAAAATCGCGTCTGTGCACTGCCGCAGAAATTACATCAATGAATTGTAAACATGTTCGCGAACGTGAGTTTAGTTGAATGGTTTTCGCGTGAAAACTCTTACATCTTGATATCAAAACCAATAAATAACTTGCATAGCGTTCTTTACAGAAAATAATGTAATGATGACATTCTATGTCGTTATATATAGACTAATTATACGTGTATAGTATAACGAGCTTTAATCTATTTAGTAAAGTGATTATTGCGCTTAAAATTTAATTGTTAATAGGATACCTACTCATATAACACGCAACATAAAATAAATTCTTTTTGGGAGATATTTGTTAATTATTTTAAGATCTAGAGAGATGTAATTTTGTGTAATTAAAATAAAAAAAAATATAAATAAGAAACCATAAAGATATATCAATTAACATAGAGTGCAATATACAAATGACATCTCTGTGTTTAAGTCCCATTAAAAGAAATCATTTGAGAGTAACATGTCAATTCATTACGGTATTGTTTCGCCTAGACAGGATTTTCGTGCGAAATCAGCCGAGACAGCGTTGCTAGGCTTAGGAAATATCCGATTTACACGATAGGTCGGTGCAGCCGGTGCCGCGACTAAGCGAAATTATCTGAAATTTCAGCGCAATCGGAAGCACTGGTTGGTTGGCGACAGGAACAGGACAAACGGGGAACATACGGGCGGGGAGAAGTGGAACAAGGATAATTTCGGTTCTCATACGGCAAAACATCGCGGTTGACCCTTTGCGTAATTGGCGTCACACCGGTGTTTATAGTGCCACACTGGACCTTGTAGCTAACGTTGCGTGTACATCCGTAGTACAAATGATTACTAACGCACGCGTGCAAGCGCATACATCAAGAACAATTGCAATGTCGGGTTTTCGACGTCCTTTCTATTCAATTAAATATTTTTTTGCAACAAATGTACGCAACTCGGTGCCACATTTACAGTAACGTAATTTTCTTCTCTGGTTTTACTACAAGCTGTGAGACACGTTTTATATACCTATACCTCGACAATAGATGATATACGCGTCTCATTAATATTTCAGAGATTTCGAAAAACGTACGTATAAGGTAATAATATTTAAAGGAATAGTAGTATTATCTTAATGACGATACATTCTTAATGTGAAATAATGAATCAGCCTTAAATTTGTCACTAAAGCAAATCAGCCTTCAATTTCCATCTCTAACAACCTGAAAGAAGCGTTATGGTTGCCGGACGTTATATATTTGCAACTACACCCTCTATTTCCGCAAAACCCATATAAATGCGTGCGGCACCGTATTTACCCAACGCGTGAGCGAAACACGGTCTCGTGTCGATCCGCGCAAGATACTGCGAGAGTTACGCGAGCCGCAAAACGCGAGACCTCCGGGTACATTTACGGTTAACGTACCGAGACGAGTTGTACCCGTAGTCTCGCGCGCGCAAGGGAAATGACCCGGAGGAGCTGAAAGTTAGCGCGTTAGAGTGTCGCTTGTGTACTTCGTTCCTCGCGCACCTATCGTGGAAGGTGTATTTTTTACGCGCTAGAGCAAGCAAGCGTGAGGAAGTTTGTTGGAGAATTTATCTGCAGGGAATGTACTATCCTAGAGATGTTTGCGAGTGAATAGGACTTTCGCCGGTATAATCTGGATCGCAGTCGAAATTACGGAAAATGTAAATTAATGAACAGATTGAGACTTGCAACACGGAAACACAAGTAAACCTGATGCCGCGATTTCGTGGGTTTTATAAAAATAATCATGGCTGAATGCAGAATATCGAGAACAAGCGCTCGAAACCAGATGAGAAACATGGAAAAAAGATTATGAATATAATTAAAAACGTCAACGTTGTGTAAATAATCAAAGTAATAAATTCTCTTGTAAAATATATTAAAAAATAATCGTTTTGCAAAATTTTAAGAAAATTTTGAAGTTTTTATATCGCTTTTGATCAAACCTCCAAGTGTGCATTTCGAGTTAATACATTTGATAATACGAAAATAACAAACTGACCCGTGTGGGATAAAAAATTCGGGCGCTAATAGACTAAGATACTGTACGAGCGCAAAGATGTGCACGATGCACGCATCTGCCTAGCAACACGTGCGCACCTGTACGAAGAGCATCGCACGGCGAGCGCGACGCATCTGTTCGTTCGTTGGTAATATGCGTCTTCACGAGGCGCTCTAGCATGTAAATGACGAGGATACGGCGAGGAGGATGCGAAGGGATTGACGATAGCGGGCGGGAGAAAGAGGAGAGACCGCGCGAGAAGAGGAGAGACGAAAGCGCGAGGGAGGACGGGAACACGATCGGGGCAAAGGGCGCGGAAGCGAGACAGAGGGCGCATTCAAACACTGATAAGAGACTCAATTATCGAACTATCACAGGGCGGTCGGTTCCGTTTGCATTTCCAATTATTTGCTGGGAAACGGTCTGCCAATACCGTACCGGGTACTCTCGATAACGTGGACTTCTCTCCGCATCTCGGACACCGTTGTCTGCTCCCCACACGTACACCGTTTTCCACGATACTCTAACCTCTGTCTCTGCCTTTCCCTCTCGAACCCAGTCGCACCAATGGTCTGGCCTAACTAACTCCGAGGTCATGATTCACTGTCGCTTTCAGGATTATTAGTTTTACTGGCAGAAACACGACTATCGTCCGGTTTTTAAAAGCTAAGTATTTATTTAATTATGCGTAGAATAAATTAAACAAAGATAACATGACGGAACAAAACTCAGACGATATGACGATTTATTTAAGCATAAGCTTTTCATATATAATCGAGAATTATCAAAATAATTCTCAGTGCTTTTGTAATTCTTACTTTACGATTTATTTAAGTATAGAAGTTTTCCTTATATAATCGAAAATTACAAAAGTAACTTTCATAATTCTCGATTACATACAGAAAACTCATATTTAAATAAATCGTAAAATAAAGTATCATAAAATTAAATATTTTTCGAATATGTCATTCTAAAAAAAAATATCACAGAGTCAATATTTTCATCTACAAGAGTTAAAAACTATCTAATAATAGAAAAAATTACCAAACTAAAACCATAAGATCACAGGAAACTTTTCTGTGAAGACTCTAAAGAACCCAATTTCATAGATTTTTTTTGTCAGAGTTTATCCTAAACACACGCTGAGAATTATGAGATACGAAACGTACTATCGACAAGAGTAATATTCTGAAAGCAGGGATTGCTTCGAGCCATTACATAATCTCCAAGGAAATCATTGCAGATCCCGTTCTGCGTATATATACCACGATGTCAATGGGACTGACACGCCATAGATTACAGACTACTTGATTGCGAACTCGAATCCGTTAATCTGAAGATAGGACGGAATCTAGCGCGATCATTATATCAGTCGTGTGCTTTGAAGCATTAGCAAACGCAGGCGAATACGCTTGTACGAAGAGCAAAGCGCCAATTAAAACATCCACGAAGCTCCTCGCCGGCTCTGATTCGCCAATGGAGAAGCCCTTTGAGCCTTTCTACGTTAAAGCTCAAGGCAAAACACTAATATTAAATGTTATTTACACTGCGCACAATGGCTCTCGTGGTACAGGATCGAGGTGGAGGCTGTTAGGTGGAAGTAGCTAACGGAAAAGCGTAGCTGGTACCTTGGATTCACGCTTATATTCGGAACAGAGCGAACATTATGCGGTGTAAATTAACGCGGCGAGGCGGGTGCTAATTTATTAAATTTATTTCCTCCCCTCGCTTTCACGCATTAACTTCCGCTTCATAGCCACGTGAGATGCAAACCGTGTAACAATTGAAGGAACTTAATTAAACGATTGTTAAGCACAGACGTAATTATTAAAAAAATGTAAACAAATATGCAAAAATAGTACTAAAGAGAAAAAAAGAGTAAAATATTTCGTATAAAATTTTAAAATTTTTTATGAAGAATAGAGCATAGAGCTAATTTAAATTAAGGAGGTTCTACAGATACTCTCTAGTCAGTTGAGAGATGAAGAGAAAATCTTCAAATTCATCGGTTCTAAGTATTCATAAAATATTTTCGTGAATTTTGATGACGTTAGAGCTTATATCATACCCATATTAGTCGAAGCGAGGAATAATTAAAAATATCGTGTAAGTGCTCCTTTGACTCTGGCGGCTTATAATGGAAGAAAATGTGGTAACGTCGCGAACTTGACAGTTCTGCTCATATGACCACGGTTATTTCACAATTTCACATAATTCTAGAGCGAGTATTCTCCGTAAGCGCTCGTAAACGTTAGGTGCTTAAGTTTGAGGTGCTGTCATACTGTGGTGCTGTACTGGCTGTACACTTTTCGCGCGGGTGCAGTCGCTGCGACATTGCCAAATCTCCCTTGTTATTCGAAGCACGCTACGTGAACTGTGATATGGCCTGTTTCAATAGCCAATATCACAAAATTTTACGCGATAACCCTTGTTTTTCTCGATATTTCTGAAAAGCTTAGATTAAGATCTATAAGAGCTCCGTTTTTTGAGCTTTGGTGGGTCGCCTTTATATAATTAATATCTCGTTTCCTGTCTCCAAGAGCCCCTCTGCCATATGTAGTTTATGTTAAAAACTGTGATTTCAAAATTCATTTTTGCAAATTTTTACACGGTAAACCGATGCTAAAATTTTTCGAGCACTTTTCTTGCATCTCAATTTACACGTCCATAAAGTTTTTTCCAATTTTTAGATACATCCATTATCTGTAGAACCTCCTTAATTACGTGAAATAAATCTAATAAGGAGAATAAATTAAAAATTTATCTCAAAATCATCCAACTTCAATCGTGTTCGAAATAACACGAGACATAGTTGGCAAACATATTCACATCCAGATAAAAATTGACAATGTCACACGTGATTCCCGCATTCTTTCACCCTTGACATTTCCTCTGTAATTCGCAATTCATTTGTCGGAGCATTCTTTCACTCCTATTCTCGCTCTCACATGAAGGTCATTAATTTAAACGACCGTCAGAAGCGGCGCGCAAAGAGAAGGGAGCTGCGCGAAGCACAGGACGAGCTCGGAGAAATCAATCGTCGGGGATCAGGAAAATAAATCCTGAATCTATAGAAAACGATCTTATAACTTTTTCACCGTCGCACCGAGCTTTCGTGATTGTTTTCATCCATATTCGCGAGCGAAAATTCAAGGATCGAGAAGCCGCGAGAATCTCGCAAATAGCGTAATACGAGCGATTAAAGGAGAAACTCTCGGTGAAAATGTATTGACGCAAATTCTCCGGTCTGCGGTTAAGATCGTTACAAACCGATCAACGTCGTAATGGATAAAGGCAAAAACGTGCTTACAAAGACAGAGCGACAGCGATTACGTCAGCAATAAGGTCGTGAAACGCCATAGTGTGCATGGGGAATCGATGAAGAGGGACAGTAGAAAGGGGCAAATCCCAGGAGCATACGATGATCGATTGAAACGTTAACGAAATAAAGCAGCGCATCAGTCGCGAGATCTCTCTCTCTCTCTCTCTCTCTCCGCTCTCCTCTCCATTCTCGGCCTCCTCTGAAGGCATGATTAAAATTCGAAGAGGGGGTGCGACGTGGACACCGATGGACGAGACCCCGGATGATAAGTCAGCGGGTCTCCCCCTCGCATCCCTCCACTCGACAACGGACCGTTAATCATGCGATTTGACACGGAATGACATCAAACGCTGATTTACAATAGGGAGGAAAGCTTCTGGATTTCTCGTCGGAAACCAGTGAGAAATTGTCTGGACTTTTTTTGTAGCGCTTATTGTTTTTACGTTGAGTCTTGTAGAATGTATGAAATTAAGACGGCATATAAAATAAGAAATAATAGAAAAATAATGCTAGTAATTATAAGAATAATTTATGAAAAAATGTCTGATAAAAAAGTAAGGCTTTATCTCGGAAAATTTTCAAAAATAAAAATAATTACACAAACAATATTATTAATATACACTGCAAATCCAAGTGTGTTATTTTTACACATTTAAGTGCGTAAAATCGTGTAGTCACTTTTTACGCATTTGTACGTGTTATTTTTTTGAAAAATGTGTGTAATTTTTACACACTTAACAAAGCTATATTCAATCAAAATATACATATATTCAATATTTAATTCTCTAATAAAAATTAACGTTTCTGCAAAAATTTCCAGAGAGTCGAGTATTTACTCCAATAATAATTTTTAGTTTTTATGAAATCTATATTAAATACTGCGCAACACATCGATCTATAAGCTATGAAATCACGTAAAAGTGGACATAGTAGAATTGATCGATTCGAAATGACGTACTTACGTACGATATAAGCGGCACCGAAAATTCTGATAAACTTGATAAAAGTTTTGTTAAGCGATTCATTCTATTCTTATCCACATGAACCCGTCATCCCGTATTATAGCATGTATATACAACGCGGTGACTTGAACCGTCCATAGGATATTCATGAGTCACCGTCTCGCGTTTACGTTGATCGCGATTTTTTCGCAGACTATGAGTAATAGCGGGCGCCGTAGATGTTATTTAATGCAAACGCTCCCCCCAGATAGAGAAAGAAAAAGTCAGGCGTGCAATAAAGATATTCAAAGAACAGCGGACAAGAGCCACTTCAAAAGGTGGCACGCCACAAATATGACACGGTGTTCCAAATCGATAATCTAATTATCTAATATAACAATAGTTTCTTCAGTTAATGTTTAAAATTTCGTAATATTTATTCATTATTACTTCAAAATTATTTTTTTTATGCTTTTTCCGAAATTCGTACCTGACTGTGGACTCATGACATTTCAATATAAATAATACAGGTGTATTCTACATAAATAGATCTTCTCTCTCTCTCTCTCTCTCTCTCTCTCTCTCTCTCTCTCTCTCTCTCTCTCTCTTTCTCTAGACTTTCCCTACAACTTTTAGTCATTCAAGGAAAAAAAAGCCTGTTTTTATTTATCTCCATAACCATATATAATTTAGCCTAGCCTCAGCCTATAATTTACATTTGGTTTTCACACACAAAAGTCACAACAAGACCAAGTAATTAACAACTATTTATACGGAATCAGATGCGCCTCGTTTAGAATTAAATCGGAAACGAGACGTAACTTTGGGCTCAAGTCGAAAAATCTTTTCCAATGTGCCGCGTTAGGCATCGTGAAGTCCGGGAATTCCAAACTCGCACACTGTCCAATGATCTCGCTCGAAACCACGCTCGACTTTTATAGGTTTCGAACGAGGGTCGAGAGATCGGAGCGTGATATAAAAGTCGGTCGAGCGTAGTTGCTTTCTTCCTTGCTTTTCTCTAAGGCCAGCAGCGTAACGCGAACGATATTAACTTTCTTTTCGCAGCACGTCGATTCTATGTTGATAAGGCGCAGGAGAACGTAAGCGGAAAAACGCGCTTATCCCCTCGCCAGGAATCTCGCCCTCCTGCATGAGGAAAAAGGGAAGCGCGGCAAAAATTCGCAAAGAAAAATGTGATAACTTTTGATGGGCGCCGCTGAGATTTAAAGCAATCGTTTGGAACAGCCGCAAAGACGCGCTTGCATAGGCGAGAGCTTCTCGCAGAAGATTTATCTGCGTCACACTGAAAATTTAAGTATCGATAGTGCCTGGCTTTACCTTAATTGATATCCATGCTTCAAAAAATTAAATTCTGCATTTGTATAAATCAGAAATTCAGATAGCAATGAATTTGCAAGAGGAATCAAATATGAAATAATATTAAAAATATCACGAAAAATAACAACAGAAATGAATAACCTATAAACAACTGCGCGCAAAATTATTGTATCTCAAAATTGAAAACTATTTTGATGTTAACTTTTTCAAAAATGTATAATCATGAAAATCGATTGTTTACTCTTTTATTTCATACTCCGATCATCTTGGACTACAAATTGGACGCAGCTGTGCTTTCACGAAGCCACATTTAATAACTAGAAATAATAAAGAAATAATAAAAGTTGAGAGCAAGAAAGCAGTTCCCGATAGTATCGTGTCCCACGCGGTCTTTGTCAATTTTAGACGATAATTAACTTCGTTCCTCGCGAATTTCAAGGATATCGATTCCGATTCGCTTATTTTCTCATCAATGGGGAAAAGTCTCGCGAAAGCGTCTGTTGTAACATAGTATATAGTATTAACTTGTGAACGGGAGGAAACACGAAGGAACCGGGTAGTAATAAGATGGCGCCTAATCTCAGTTAAGAAGAGTAAATAATCAAGCAGAGTGAATGACTACCAACTTAATCAAGCGCTACCCCGAGATTACGAATCCAGGATTGTTCATTTAATTTAAGTAGTAACTTCCATGCAGCTTCCATGCTTTACTAATTCGATAAAATTATATTAGCATCAATTTGTGCCGCGGAAAATAAACTAAATAAATATCAAAGATAGATATAACTTCATTTATCAACTGTCTCTTTCATTTAACAATCTAAATACTCATATTTATCAAGAGCAAGAATTCTGTTAGATATCAGATTGAAATGTTATGACTACTCTCTCTTCTCTTACCCAAAATAACAATCGTTTCTATAAATTCTAAAAAAAATTACATAAATCGTTCGCTTCTGCGCGGTTTTTACGTAGTGCTCTATAAGAAAACAATCCGCGCGCGAGCGCAGATAAAGCGTAGAGAAGCCACACGTAGACGTGATTTTATATTCAACGTCACACAACTTTGATATCAAACGTGGATTTAATTCGCTCTTGCGCCCGTTGTGCAAAGATTCCGGCAAGGCGACAGGAAAAGTATACCGCAGATATGCTTTACAAGGCGGCCGTGTATTACCATTTCACTCACGTTCACGCGGATTCCTTGATATTCAGATTGGAATCACGCTAATTCATACCGCGCTACAGAATCGTCTTGCGCGGCGACCGCGCGGACGAGAAAGATCCTTCGATATTCAAGACCTCATGTCGAATTTGCATTTAGATAAAATACAGCGTCAATATTGGCGGGACTGCGATCGGATACTGTTCACACGAAAACCTAACGTAATAAACAGCACGTCTTGCTAAATAATTTAATCAGCAAGGCAGCGTATGGCCAATATAGATTGATTGAATGTTTCTTAAGCAAATCGAGAGCAACAGCCTGCAACCAAGATTTGTATTAATATTAATATAATGTATAATATTATTTGCATAAATATGACCTTATTCCTGTGATACAAACTGCTATTGCATTTCACCTTTTGCAACTTTGCAATCATATTTCTCAGTTCCAATGTGAAACTTGCATTTTCCTATATATGTATGTGTAAAAATCGTTCAATCTGCAACCCGCAAATGCGACATCTCGCATGGAATGGCATAAAAAGATTAAAGTACGGATAAGTGTATAATAGCGGAGCTCAAGTTAGCTCATGCACGAAGATGGAATCGGGGTTATCGCCGCGCCAAAACGGCGAGACGGCTCGAGATCGAAAACAATCGAGGTTCGTTACTAGAGCGGTAACTCGATAGCCGCCGCTTTAATGAGCGTTTTCAGCAAAATCCTAAAGAGGTATTTGCACAAAGTTCCGCTGTTAATCGGAACCTAATTAAGTAAGGATGAAGCGACGGAGAGGAGATGGGCGCAAAATAAACGGCAAACGAGATAAATAGCCATCGGTGAAAGATCTGCACAGAATCCTCATTCGCATTTATACGCACTTGATTTACGCACAAATGATTTATCACCATTTTAGCTCAAACCAATCTGGAGTTGAAAGCCGTCGATGATCTTGTATAGATATTTATAAATTAAAAAAAAATAATGTAACAAAATGATAATATTCTACTAAATTCTTAATTCATATGCCTATATACATCAGAATCTTCACAAAAAGACGCAACACTTTTTAATTATTAATCTCTCAATCTCTCTTTTAACTCTTGTATTCCTTCAATAAGATCTGTAACTTCATTATATTAGAATTAAAAAGTATATGTATAAGAGACGTTAGAATTACGTTTCTTGATTTGCTTGAATACCTAGTTTTTATAATTGTTATATCTTCAAAAGCACAAGCAAATATATATAAATCGCGAAAAAATATATGGATATATTACTAATTATCACAATTCTTGTACATATATATTTCTATATATGTCTTCGTACAAGTATTCGATAAAGCAGTCCAGGATTTCTGAGACATTGTTTTAAGTGTGCAACGGCTTTGCATTTCCTAAAAGAGCGTGTGAAGAAAAACGACCGGTCACGATTCGCATTATCTCATTCATCGCCACGACGACGAACCTCGCCCTGTTCCTACGAGAGAGAAAGAGAGAAAGAGAGAGTCTCGGACCCTTAAAACGGACCTTCCCAAATTAGGCGGCGAATTCTCACTCGGCCGACACTGCCTACCGAGTTCTTTCTGCTCTCGTGCACGTGGAATAAAGTCAATGACCCGTTATCACAGACAGAAATCAAGAATCAGTCGTTGCCGAGGGTCCACCTACGCTTCCCACGAGTCTCTCCATCATTTGGCTTTATAACTGGAGTGACTAACGGCAATCCAAAAATATATGCTTCATCTTTCTTATAAGAATAAGGGTAACAATAAGCGAAAAAATTATCGTAAAAAAAAACCTTTTACATTAACATATTAATAAACCCGAAGTTTCAAAGATAAACTTTTAAAAACGCATAATCAGAACAGTATCTCAATCTATTCTTTCTTTATTTTTTGTTATAAATCGTGAAGAAAATCGCTATAAATCGCGTTTAATATATTTTATATATGTATAGTCAATTGTAATAATACAATCTTTTAAAATAATACTGTTGGAGAAATAATCCACTCTTAAAAAAAATTATGCAAGAGATTTAGTTATTGACGCTTTAATTTCCGCGATGCCGATTGGTTCTCTCACTGCGCTTACTTCGTGAGCATCTGTCATCGCATATTTTAACATATTAAAACTAAATAGCGCGCGTTTGTGACGTCTAGTTAAATAAAAAACTTGCTATAAATCGTAATCATTTTAAGCGAGTAAAATCATGGAGATTTCATGCCATGAAATTATCCTCTTCTGGTTCTTCCGTATATCGAAGCAGAACCATCTTTATTTATTTCCACTCGGTTTCGCGCCGTGATCGAATGTTTCGCGAATGTTAACGATGCTCGGCACGCGTGATTTCGGGAGCGAATTTAGAAGACGTTATTTTCCCGGATCATCTCCAAAGTCGCTCATCTTCCCACGCTTTCGCCGGTCGGTCGGAGAACCGAGGTTTTCACGGTGGAGAAGCGGAGAAGGAAAGAATATATATTGAAAGTCAGTGCGCGACGCGCGATTCTGTTGTATCGCCAGGTGACTCAGCAGTCCCAGCACGCTCTTTCGCGCTCGTTCGAGAAATCATGAACGGACATACGAAACGGGAGGCGGAACCCCGAAGGAAGAAATACGCTTATCATGTCCCAACGGCGAGAATACGGGGAAAATAAAATCCGCGCGGACGTGGAGCCTAACCGTACATGACTGGCAGTGCACGCCAAGTATAAAACCGGATTGACATTTATGTCCAACTCGAAAGTACGCATAACCGAATAGAGTGTAAAGCACTATGATATACAATCGGTATACAGCCGGGCATCTCTCCCTATAATCATGGACTGCCAGCATCGTCACTTTATCCATAACGCATGTGCATTCAAATCCATTCTCGAGTATTTGTATCGTTATTTATGCCTTTTATTTTCCTGTAAATAGTTATTTTTTGTACACCTATGTTGATAAAGATTCGAAAGCAACAATATTGCTAGCGCCTCGTTCATTGAGATGTGTACATACGCGTGCAGCTTTATTTCTTTACATATATTTCCAACTTCTACGTTCATTATGTTATTGCATTAAATAAAATTCATATCGACATTATCTAATTTTACTGCAACATCCTGAAATCCTATTAAATATAATAAAGCAAAATAAGAACATTATTCTTTGTCACGCGTTATCTTCTTCCAGCTTTAGCTGCTTAAACCCGAAGACGTTGAACAAAGGCGTGAGAACATGGTCGGTATATCATTCTCTCTGTGTGGAGAGACGCAGAAAGGTATCGCTATCGCCCCCAGGCGACGTCGCGTTGTTGCTGACCAAGAGTAGGGTGTTGGGTTCCGCGATGCCGCAGAATTCGAGCGGGGCGCCGCGGTGTCGCCGCGTCGTGTTTTTATCATGACCTCCCGATGGTGTCTGCGGTGACCGTATGGTCCAGGTAGGGGGAGAGGGAGAGGGAGAGGGAAAGAGAGAGTAATCGTGTCGCATGTGTACACGCACGTTACGCGGCACACGGGCGACGCGACGTTGCGTGGCGTGATTTGTGAGCAGGTAAAGCGTTACGCCGCGATTCCCGTCATTCGGTGATGCATCGCTGCGGCACGCGTCTGATGACACAGCTACGGGGTACGAGATAAATAGAGAGAGAGAGAGAGAGAAAGAGAGAGAGAGAGAGAGAGAGAGAGAGAGAGAGAGAGAGAGAGAGA
>NW_020211106.1:137972-159808 GCF_003070985.1 Temnothorax curvispinosus | reverse complement strand
AGAGAGAGAGAGAGAGAGAGAGAGAGAGAGAGAGAGAGAGAGAGAGAAAGAGGGGAGAGGGAGAGAGAAGTAAGGGTTAAAGGGTAAAAGCGCCTAGCTGTGTGCGCACGTGTGCGACCACGAACGCGCAGACAGGTTCGGGATGCACACACCCCGGGATCAGGTAGAATCATCCCCCGTCGTTATTCGATGGGCAGGAGCAGTTTAGGGTCGCGACCGGAACCGCTGGTGAAAACCATCGGCAGCCGCCATCGCGTATGTTGGCTTCGCTTCGTTTCGCGCGTAATGTTTCATCCGCCATCATCTCGTTTCACGACACCCCCACCCATTTTACGCCGGCGATGAATGAGACCTGCGAATTCCAATTCTTGCTTTTCTCCAATTTCAATTCAATACCGCGCACGTAAAATCGACACTTCCGCCGCCGCTAAATGAAACGCTACACTCGCGTTGCGTCTGTCCTGCAGGCGCTGTGTTACAGGTGGTGTTTTGAAAGCGTGGCGCTAAATTTAGCCCTTTGAAACTTTGAACCGCGGAAACGAATCTTTTCACAGGTTTCGGTCCCTCTATCATTACGATCATCACGATTCTATACGCGGCTTTATGCTAATTGCGTCACACGAAGAATCCCCGGCCGTTTGTCCTCGTTGCATGATACTATAGGATGATGACTAGGAAATATGTTAGTGGCGATATGAGTTTCCATTTCATAGCGCTATTTATAAGTTTATTAGTCGCAAGTTACCATTATAGCTTGTGAAAGCTTGTGAGTAATACGCTCATAAACAGCGCTATGAAATGGAACTTGTAGTCCTCGTCGTACATCGTGCGCCTCAATTGCGCGATTCTAATCCCCTTGTTACGAACGAGATCCGTTCCGCGGGGTTAATGGTATAACTTATTAGCGAATAAGCCACGACTTAATCTGTATTTATGACATTGTCATTACGGCAGATTTCGTAGCAGCGCGGTAACGCGAGAAGTTGGCGATCAAGTTCGCGGAATCGCAACGTGTGATATTGTAAAGGATTAGTAAAGGCTCATAAAGGATTAAACAAATTTTTCTGACACTGCTGCATTGATCGATGCATGCATAAAATAAAATGACGTTACCACGGCTACATCCATTCGTAAAGAGAAATTCACGCTTGCTCTGACGCGTATTAGAACCGGTGTTGAAGGTCCCACGTGTGCGTCCCGCTGCGGTTGCATCCGATGCGCTCTTCATCCCCCCCCTTCGCCTCGTCTAAGGATGGGTGCCCTCGCGACACGCGAACGCACCTGTTTCATGGAAACGAGAGAATCCGGGCAATGGTGCAATAGCGCAACGGAACGCGACTGATTCAATTCGAAACTGGTATGCACCGCGCGCTGAAGATGAGGGACATTCGAGCGGAAAAGGGAATTCGCAATTCACGTCGATTCGTGTTCCATCCAGTGGTTAATTCTTGCGCTAGGTAGAGAAGCAGCATCGCCGCGCAGGCGAGCACCGAACCGGACGCATTCGGAGATTGAATTCAGCCCAAATTTCTGTCTAAATTGAAGATTGGGCAAAATTACGTGATTTCGTGATGTCAATATAAACGCAGTTACGACTTTTTTGGAGGATATGTCACTCGGAGACTTTCGCAAGAATCCTTTTGTTTTTAGAGAATATCTATTATATATATTATAGCGAATAGAGCGAATTCCAGTAACACAAGTATCCAAATATTAGAATAGTATTTATAAATATCTATATATTTGCTAATTATATTTCTTCATTCGCATATCTTGGGTTGAATTTAAAGAAGCAATATCGATTAATCGAGCTTACCCTGCGTATTTTCGCATTATTTGTACTTTTCAAACTTTTCCCTTTTATAACTTATCGAATTATATGTATAGGAAGAAAGCATTGCTGCAACATGCGGATATTGTATTTAAAAAAAAAGCAATACTAACAAAATAATACCGATGTCAGCTTTCTGCTCCGGTAAAAGAGTTTTTCGCGCGTAACCGCGATGCAACCCTACTGCAGGATAAACAGGAAGCCGCTTATGTTCCTGGGCGCGGTATAAACCGCCAAGCTACCGTGGTGTGTACGGTGGACATTGCTCCGATCGAGACTCGTGATCGCCTATTCCTTTGTAGCTTCAACAACGGCTCGCGGGAGGAAGAGAGTTAAAGGTCGGACGACGTTATGACCCCCATGAGGTACAGAGAAAGAAAACATAATATTGCCCCGCGGCTATATACGCAACGTATATGGTGCCTCAAAAGCATCGATGCGTATTTCAATGTCACATTCTTGGGGACAAGCTGAAGGAAATGACAAGATTACCGACATTCAGTTATAGAAACGATTAAAACTTGAAATATTTTTGGGTTAAGAATCAAAATTGTAAAAGTAAAAAAAAATGATATCCTATATTAACTTCAAGTAGACTGGAGTTCACTACGACATTTTTATTTAGCGTCTAATTACTAAGAAATTTAGAAATAATTTATTCCTTATTACTTAATTTAAAAAATGTAATAAACATCCATATGATAACGACCTCTCGTTACGCAGAGAAAAATTTAATCATCTAAAGAAATCAATGTTTCGAGACACCTTGTAGCTTAATGGATAGCACGATATCACAAGCTCGAGCCAAGAGACGTCTTTTCTCCCCCGTAATGCCTTTAGATCTTTTTTTCTAGGGCCCATGTACCATTGCTTCTTCTTTAATTCGCTCTCTTCCAGTATAATTTCCTCGCCGCGTTAGAGCTAATAACATAAAGTACTCGGTGCTTTTCGTACAGACGCTGATGCATCTCCGGCCATCCGGTTAACAGCGGGTAAGATCTTGGAGATATTGCCGACTCGATTATACGCGCGGGATGTTTCACTGCGAACGAAATAATAGCTGCGCTATATTACAGGAGCCGCCAAAGTATCTCGCTTCAAGTATGTATTGTTCGATGAGAAATGTAGCGAGGAGAAAGAAAAAATATATATATATATATTCAGGCGATGGATAGCCGTGATGAATTCAGAACGGTCGACGCGCCAGTCGTCCACATTTGAAAAGCAACCTAAGTAGCCTAATAGTTTTAATGCCTAATATTTAATATCATGAATTCGACCTTTTGCTTCAAAAAAAATCTTTAGAAACAAATCGAAAATTATGTCAAATATTGTCTTCTTATACTGATATTGTAAATGTCGGCGTTAACAAAAGTTTCATTGTTCGTAAAAATTCAAAAAACATATTTGCGATAAAACGACATTATCCGCAGTTTCGTCTCTAAGAAAAATTTGCATGCAACAAACAATTACGGCAATTCTACATGAAAATAGAAGCAATTTGATTAATTTTCCACAATTTGATTTAAGCTTCTTTCGGAATAAACATCTCGTGTCTCTTCAATTTCCTCCCAGAAAAATTGGTTATTACATTACCGTATACTATTACTTTAGCACTAGACGTTGGCAAATATCACATTCTAAAGAAAACTGGAATAGCCAGAAATAATTAGTAATACTACACTCCCAGCAGAATTAATTTCAACGCAAAGAAAGTAATGTAATAGGCCATAAAATGCAGCTGGCAGAAGAAAATGCGTATTATGTAGGTATATATGCATTTAGAAATGTATACAGAAGAATGATGGCGCTATATATATACAGAGAAGATAATAAATAGCGCGTTTTACTTTTTTTTCTTTAGAAATTAGTTGATTATCACCTCTTTCTCTTTACAAATTAACAGATTATTACAATCCCATCTTCATATTGATGCAAACCCGCCTCTCCCATGTATTTACAATTAAAAACTCATGTTAAAAGCATATTTACCTTAGGTATAATAAGAATAAACGGATTGTTCACATATTGCGCGATATGTACGCTCCATACGCTACCTACGCAAAATCGTTGTCCACGAAGCCTACATTCCATATCGATTCATGAACGGTGTCACGGAAAATGCCAGCATACCAATGCCCGAATACGACGATGGCGGGGGCGAAACGGAAGGGTACGCAGATCGGCGCGGCGTGCTGAATGTGCAAACTATGACGGAGAAATAACGAAGGGAGACAATTGAGCAGATAGACCACACCGCTTCCGACTTTATTAGTTATTTAGTTATTGTTTAATTATCATGTGGAAAAATAAAAGTTCCATATTGTCCAATTAAAAAGGAAGGACAAAAATCTTTACACAATTTGTTAACGTGTAACTAGAAATCAATATTTCCGCGAGTCTCAAATTAAAAGAAATAAGTTAAAATAAAATATATAAATAAGTTATAATAATCCATCTATTATTTATCTGCAGTTTAAAAAATTAATTTCCAAAAAATGTCCTATTTTTATCTACAAAAGCTAAACTGTATTAATATGCGAATATTCTCTGCATACAAGGAAATGCATGTTGATGATAAACAGACTGAACAAAATTGGATGATGAAAATTCATAGTGGAGAGTAAGCGTTTATTAGTGCGATCTAGCGTAAGTCTATCTGGATGCCCGTGGGACGGACAGCCTTTTAGCGCAACGCGATTGCAACACGCGTTCGAAATCTCCATTTTCCATACTGTTTCATTCATAGCGCGTTCTAATTATCCCCGCAGGCTGATCGCGATGGTTTAAACATCGGATGTACATATACACGCGTATATGCGAACGCATGCACGCACGCACGCACGCACGCACGCCACGCACACACGACACACTCGGCGACATATGCGAGCGCGATGAGATAAGGTCGGGGCGCAAACGGCAAATTTCATGGGAAATTTGTGACATATCACAATAGCGGGGCATAATTACCGTCAGATATGACCGTTAACGCTTTATGAACCGCTAAAAGAGGTCAATGCCGTCACTGCAGATATTGGTGCACCTCGCATGGCCGCATGCGGCCGAGGGGGATGACCGGAGGTGGCGGCGGAAGCGGGAGCGCATCGTATTGCAGAGACGTATTGCATTCGCGCCCGCCGATGGCACCGCCGATATTAATCACGATAATAAAACGCACCATCGATGTAACGATTGGTTGCGATTACGCAATATCGCGCTGATCCTGGATGACTGCTGTACGCAATTATCGAGATTCCCGAAAACGATAGCCCTGCAAATGATTACTTACGACCGCTTCATGCATTTTCGGCCGCGGCACCATTCCCGCGTATCTCTCTCATTCTCTCTCTCTCCTTCTCTTTCTCTCTCACTCCCGAGCGCGTTAGGTAAGCGCGTTAAATCACATTATCACATTACCGACTTAAATGTAAAATTCATGAGTATATATACTTTCTAGACGAGAGACAGATCATCAAATTTTTATTCCACGTTCGGTCGATTTATTACGCGAGATTGCGCATTCCGGAAAGCGATAGCACTCCCGGAAACGGATAATGCAAAGATCGGGCTGGCCGTCGGACTTACGTCTGCCAGAACTATTTGAAAACTACTCCGAACTGTCGGCTCAACTGAAAGTATGTGGCGGCCGGGATTGTACCCGAGAAGCCAGTACATTATTCATGGGGTAAGCATTACGAATCTCCGCCCGAGAATAATGCAAGGACGTCCACGGCGCGAGCGGTGTTATAAGATTAACGGGAAACTTATTGCGCTCAGCAAAAATGTATATCAGACCGCGAGAAATGTGTATCTCTTTCTCTCAGGTCGCCGCTTTCGCTCGCTCGCTCGCTCGCCTCGAGAGAAAATTTCACATCGCTAAATTCACACTATTCACGTACTTTTCCCGCCGACATAATCATTACATGTGTATAATAAAAAACAATGGTTGCGTGACACAATGCGCGTACGGAACAGGAAGCGCGAAATTATATCATCCGACTACGTTAAACGAAGTTATTTTAAACGTGACGTAACTGTATTCAGCTTCGAAATATGAAAGGAAAGATTTTACAGTTAAGAACACGATTGTCAAGGAGGTATAATTACTCCTGAGCGAGACATGGTTATTTTTTGAAGATTTTTGCTCTTGAGTACCTTTTACGTCGTCAATTTCGATCGAAATTTTACGTCGCGAAACGCGAAAAGGGCGAACGAAATTGGACCATTATTAAAATAGCATTTTCAAATGTAAAGTATATTTGAACAAATATCTTCCGTGGCGGAACGAGGTAAAGCGGTATATTGCACGATATTACGCTATATTTGTTTTGCCATTTCCCGCGGCGCGCGGCGGTACGACGCGCAATGCGTTTTGCTCGGGCAAACCAGTAATGCGAATACGTATCGATGCGCATTTTCGCATCTGTCTACCTGCGGTTACTATCGAGGCTGCCACCGTAATCTACGGTGCCTCGGTGTATACCTTCGCGAAATGCAGACCAAGAAAAATGTCAGCCATAGAAACGCTACAATTTTCTGTATCGTGGGACTATATTTCGCGAGATACTCACTTTGCGAGAATTGTCGCAATCATCATACTTGTTACGATATATAATGTTGCCACAAATGAAACATGCGGGTGCAAAGCATTCGACAGAATCTCCTGATGCTTGCCGCATTTATCGTATGACGACAATTATTAATTAGTAATTATTGGACGCTGATGTAAGATGATAATAATATATATAAAGAGACGACACATTTGTGATAATTAAAATAATATCAATGTCAGTTATATTATAAGGCTCACTTTCATGGGAGACATGTAACAGTTAATTAAATAATGCCAAAAATGCTGCAAAAATATCTATTATATGTATATAGCTTATTGTTAGTCTTTGATGAGACACCAAGCAACCTGATGATTTAAAACTTAATCAATACACACGCAAACTAACAGCTCTTTAGGATTCTGAGTAAGAGCAACTCTCGGTGAAGCGTGTACGTAAAGTAGATATCGACTATGTTCTACATGCATTGCACAGTTGTTTACAAAGAGCCCTAAAGAAAAGCAGAACAGTGTACGCGCGAACAAAAAGAAAAGCACCCGTAGAAAAAAGCCACTCAAAGTAAAATGTTTTTCTCCGTTGCTACGGAATTTTCCGTCCGAAAATGTCGTCAAATCGACGATACTCAGTAAAATAGAAATGAAAGAAGATTGGCAGAAGGAAAGGCAAAGAAAGTAAGACGACATAGCAATGTGTAACAAAGGGCGCACGAATGACGGCTAAGTAAAATAAGAGAAGTAAGGGAAATAGAGAAGACAAGATCGAGTGAAAGTGATGGAGCGGGCGAAAGGAGGAAGAACAGCGGACAAGGAGGAAGGGAGTAACGAGAAAGAGAGATCGGTAACCCCCGGGTCAGGTAACCCTGGATTGCCCATTTCCAGTTTACTGCTAATTCATTCAAATTGTATTTGTTCCCAAATATACATCCTATTCTCCGGGCTGCCTCTTTCCATCCATTCCCCTATACGTATACATATAACGTATTTTAGGTTCCATGCAACTTCGTTCATGTAAGGAGCAACATGAAATAGATTTTTTTAACAATATTGATGATATTGATTGGTTAAACTGTATACTGATTGAAGAAAAGTTTCACTCAGTTTTATATGTATAAACTTTGTTTTAGTGTAATTTTAAATCCACAGTAAAAATTAATTGTGTATATGTATGAATTAAATTACCGCGGTAATATTTCTTAAAGGTAACTACTCAGCAGTAGAAAATGTGACGAATTAAAATTTTGTAAAGGAAAAACCGCCTCCAAGATAGTCACAAAATTTATGATTGAAAAAGAAGACACAGGGAACTTGAGGTCCGCGTACAATCAAAAATATAAGAAACAAGGAACAGAAATTAGCGATTAGGAATAAGGAACCAGGAATAACAAACAGATTTTATAGCTAGTAAACACTACATAACCTAGAAAATTGAAAAAAAAAAAGAGCTTGAAACGCAACTGTTCCCAAATCCTTATTCCTTATCTCTAATATCTGTTCTCTGTTCCTTATATTTTTGATTTTGCGGAAGCCTTTAGAACCTCGTATGTATTATACAACGTTATTTATACGTGCGCGTATAAATAACGTTGTACGGAATAGCGACGTGCCTTGCGTATTACGCGACGACGCATGTCTTGTTCTGTAACAAATTGCTGCTTCGTTGCACGTTTCGCAGAAACGAACGCCGAGTGGCTATGAGGACGAGAACATGGCGCCAGAAAAGCTCCGCGAAGCGCGAAGAAACTTCACCAAAATTTCGAAAGTTACAAGGGTCCGCATTCGCCTATCGCATAGAGAAAGCTTGGATGTATTTTACTTCGGCATCTGTGAGGATTCCATGTCACGTGTATGAAATAACGTTCACACCGAACAATCTATCAATAGAGATATTAGCATAAAAAATAATATGTGAAGAAAAGGAACCAAAATATAACACGGAAAAAAAGGATCTGTTACTATATGAACAACATTTTCTGCTGCGAAATTAACTATGCAATAATAGCGAAACCTTTTGTTGCAATAGCAAAGTTCAGCAAAACTTTGCTATTGCAACAAAAAGTTTTGCTATTATTGCAAAATGAATGAGCTCTCGCAGCAAAAAATGTTGGTTTGTTCATATAGTAACAATAGTTATTTGTGTAACATGTGCGGGAAGTTGAGAATTGGACACGGGTGCGGAGTTGACGCACGAGCCGAAGGCGAGTGCGATCACTCCGCACCCGTGAATTTTCATCTTTACGCACGGCTTGCACACCCTATTTTATGTTGCAAGTGCGTGGAAAGTGATCTATCACGCACGCGTAGCGTGCGTAATGGGCCACTCTCCATGCACGTGTTACATAAATCCTTTTTTTCCGTGCACCGCCAAAACACGGTAACGATGATAACTGTAATTATAATAATAGAATCAAACACAGAAAGTATCGATGTTAAGAAGACAATAATCAAGGCAAATATTTAACGATTATATGTTTCTAATTTTAGCTGAATCCGTGTAACGTTCATTTTTGTAATTCTTCGTGGTGGTCATAAAGTTGAATAAATTTGTACAGTATAGCTGACAAATATAGACATTTCAATAATCGTATTATAGAAGTTGTATTTCGTAATAATATACTCATTTAGTACAAAAATAATTGCTAATGCATTAAAGATCAATTCCCGCTTTAATATTTGATGCCGATAAAATTTTACTGAATGCGCTATACAAGAATAGCCAATGTCTCCTGAAATATTTAAATACCGGTTTAACCACTTACATTCCGTTACCTTTCGTAACAGGAAAACATTAGCGAAGTCTTCATAAAATTAGCAAATTGCTGCCGTCACTCAACGTGTTAAAGCATGCCGCGGCGGACGAATACGAAGCGAAACGATGAGGAAGGTAATCTCCTGGCAGGCAAATGCTTGTGTCACGAAGACGACATGCTGAATGACGCAAGTCTCGGGAGCATTTAGCGCTATGAATATTTCGGGAAGGCGCAGTTGTATTGTGAACGTCAAGAGATGCTTCCAACAGCAACGGAAGCTCATGGTTTCGCGCATTTGATACACTGTTAGAGCCAAGTGATCTTGTTCGCCGCGCTTTACGAAGCGCAACAGCTGTTCGTCGGTGATACATGCACATAGTCGATCAAGGACCACTTGTAAGAAATTGCATAGCCGTCTGATGTGGGCGACTTGTAAGATCAACGTGTAACATCGACAATCGATAAATAACAAGCTACGTTTGAATTTGATTTGATCTTCTCGAGCAAATAGAAAATTATATGCCACATAAGTATACTTATATATCATGTATAAATATACTATATGTGTAGGTATTTTATAAATACACAAAAATACTAGACTGATAAGTGAAGAGACATCTGAGTGTTACATGCAGGCTTTTTTCTGATATAAGTATATACATTACTTATGTACAAGTATATATAATATACTTGTACATAAGAATACACATAACGATAGGTACATCAGTCTTACGTTGCTCGCATAAACGCCAATAAGTCAAACGAATTTCTTCATTACAATTCATCGCTTATCGCTGGCCAGGGTGCACGCGGCCTAAGATAAGCTTGTCAGCAGAGACGGGCTTTTCGAGTTGCACTCGAGCAACTGTGGTTGTTGCTCGGGACGAGAACGTTAATCCCGAAAGATAGTCAAGATCGGCGAGCTCACCGTTTTCTTCGCTGTTCGTCGTCGCTTCGTGACGCGGATGCGAAGCGAGATTCTGAAACGACCGCCGCCTCTCATAGGGAGAACGTCAACAGACGACCGGCGAAAGAGAGACCGAGGGACGTTTCGTTAATTTCTACTAGAAGGGAAACTTTTCGGAGGCGGTGCGAGCGGAGCGAACGAACCGATAAATTGCGCGAGAGCTCGGAATTGACGCGTATGAAAAGTGTAATTTAATTCAGAGAACGGGCCGGAAACTTCGTTGGTGAGAGGCTATTGGTAAGGGTTTAGCTATCAGTAAGTTAGGCGAGGGTAAAAAAAACGGGGCTATATATAAAAAAGACTACAGAATCTTATTTTTGTATAGCTAACGGCATAAACGATCAACAGCGAAATGAAGCTGTAATGAATTTAAATCGAAAGTGCGCATCTTGGTCAATACTGCGGAAAATAACAAATGAAATTTCCTAGGAATTTCCGTGACGAAAAAAGCGTTAATAATGTGACAAATTATATTCCCTTACCAATTTGTGATTCCGCAACAAAGAACTCAATTTCAATATTTTCAATAAATGAATTTCAAATTTTGAACGTCATACATTTGCTACCCCTCGCACATTTATGCCACGAATTTCTGTTATCATAAAACCTAAGACAAATATAAACTAACTCAAAACTAACATCCGCACTACCCATTTTCATTTTCTATTCTATCGTTTTCTATCTTGCAGCCATCTACTGCAACACAATGCGCGCGCCTCATTGCTCTCTGGCTTTTGTGCGAGTGATATTTATATTCGATCAACGAGTCTGTTTCGAGTACACCCATCTAGTCCGTTTCTAAAGCATCTTAACGTCGCGGAGCGAATCGGCGGAGAAGAAGAAACGATCTTGCAGAATAATACACCACACGTCGAGAAAATACCGGCGGTCCTTACAGAGCCAGTTACAAATGAAACCTACGAAATGGAAAAATCCGCGAGACCCGAGCGCTTTCCGTATCGTCGCCGCGATCGATAGGAAGTCATCGAGATTCCGTTAGCATAACAATGCTCTCTCCTTCGGGCACCGAGTGCCGCCAGTTCCTTTCGATGCGGGCGGCATCGAATCAATCAGAGGCACGTTCGACATCGCCCAAGAGCCGGCCGCGAAACCGCGTGACAATCGATATTTCATCCCCGATCACTGGCTCTTGCGGGACACCAGTACCGTAATATGGAACCAAATTACATCGGCAGACATAACTGCGCTCCATAGTAATAAAGATTGCAACATTATTTGAACGATTTACTTTCAAAATTGTACAAAATTCAGTATCGACAATGGTACTACAATCGAGACGTTCCTATATTCCATCGATTTATATATTACTCGAATCCCAATGAAACTTATAGCGTGTAGGTATATCTAAAACTGGATATACACCACCACTTTGAAAAGACTCCATTCGTTTAGCGTCACGATTGCATCAATAGTATAAGTTAATAAGCCTGTAAGTTTAACAATTTATTGTTTCTTTCTAGATAAGTTTTGCTTATAATAAATAGAAGAAGAAAATGTATATTAACAAGCTTATACTGTGAGAGCATGATGCAAATGAGCCTTAAATACCCAAGAAACTAATTAGTAAAATTTAGTTCTGATATTCAACCGGATAACTCATTGCATGCGATGATTAACTTTCTCAAAATTAGAAGATAGTTCGCTTTCTGGAAACCTTTCTATCGCGAACTTACCCCGCCGGTGCAATTCTAAGCCGGCGCATCTTATGATACCGATGTCGAACCCCGAGAGACGTACATATGTATGTAATTCGGTCTCGCGGCACTAGCCGAGAGTCGTAAAGACGTTTCCACTCCGCAATAAGATTCAGTCGAGGGTCACGAAGGCGAAGGCTCGCAAAGCGCGCGAGAGGTAGCAGCAGCAGCAGCACGTGGATAGACAGTACAGGATGTTGTCGGAGAGGAAACGAGAGAGGGACAAAGGAAGGGAAGAAGTCCCTGGACGCGACAGCACGGGGTGTTCAGCGTGCTCTCTTACGGATTTATGGATTTCATTATTGTCGGCCCGCGGTTGGTTACGGAGGCTGACTAGGGCAGCCTCAGGCTCCTCTGGCTGGAGGGAGAAGGGCGAAAGGAGGACAGAAACGG
Source organism: Temnothorax curvispinosus (assembly GCF_003070985.1). NCBI lineage: Eukaryota > Metazoa > Arthropoda > Insecta > Hymenoptera > Formicidae > Temnothorax > Temnothorax curvispinosus. Next base: position 147,585 of record NW_020211106.1, on the reverse strand, counting down.
AACGGGAGCGACCGGCGACGCGAGAGAAGGGGGCTGTCTAAACTTAAACTTGCCGCCCGTTTGCATTTTATGAGCAAGCAGCAAGTTTCTACCGGCCCGTAGGAATCCCGGCGGCGCCCAAAAGCGAAGCCCATACATTCATCCCCGCCGCGCTCGCTCGATCTCCCTCACGAGCGTTTTCCTACCTCGCGCCGACCGACCTCCGAGACCGCCAACGTATTCTCCGCCGCCAGGCTACCGGGAACCCGGTCAGACCGCCCATTACACCCGGGCGTGTAACCCGAATTACCTCTCTGTTCGGTTGCGCCTTCTCCACCCCGACTAGATCGTACGCCTGGCGCAAAATAATGACACCGGCGGATCTTAAGGGCTTACGAAGGGTTACCTGCGATGGTAATCCCAGAATACGCGAGTCTTCCACCAGCTCATGAAGCATGATATGACAAACTGCGAAGTTACTCATATACGTCCGTACTTCATTTGTATCGCGGTATCGCAACTGATTTAGAATTCTAACCGCAGCACGGATTCCACATAGATTAGATTGCATTTGATTACCGACACCATTAACGAGCTATATCGTGCGAAAAAGATTCTTCTTTGTATGTGAATAGCAATCTAGCCGAGCACTATCGCTTTATTGTCATGAGGCCGTGAAAAATCGACGCTGTTTCCTGCTGTTATTTCACGTTGCAAGAAATTTCATTCTCGCGCCTGTCGCTAGATTCGCAATATCTTTCACCGCGTGGTCGTAACGTAACGCGGTTGCTAATTAAAGCTCTGATAAGTTTCTTAAAGCAGAGAGCTTAATAAAATAAAAAAAAAGCGAAAAAGAAATTTAGAAAACTCAATTCAAGTAAACAAACTTGTATCAACTGGGTCATCGTTGCGACGCTATCTGTTGAAGTATATCACCTTTACTCTATATCAACTCATCTTTTAGCTATAAGGACACTTTACGTCTATCATTGTCAATTACCCTTGACATACTCCAATTACCCATGACATTAAACGATCAAAAGATCCGTGAAGAGACCGTGAATTTAACCCTCTCGTATATACATGTTAATTGCGCACGGATCGCCGTATGTCAAACTAGAGATACTCTTGTCAAGAAGGGGGAAGAGGAATTCGGTAGAATTCCATTATACAAATCCAGAAGACGCGACACACAGTCTTCCTCTCTCATTCTCCCGAGAAATCCCGAGAAATAATTTATATTCGGATACGTGAAACACATCGTGCGATCACATATAGACTTCTCCATCTTAAGCTGAGAGGTAGTAGTAGTAGTCTACTTTGCAAGACAATAATACGCGCGAGCGGGATTGAGCCGGGCATAGGTGTCGGAATATGCGAAGGAGGTAAACCAGAGTGCACTGTTCAATAATTCAGCGTGTTATAGCGCCCCGCCTCTTCTCTTTCTCTCTCTCGGCATGATACGTTCATCTGCCGCACGCGATTGCGTACGTCCGCATGTCTGAACGTCCGTGAAAAGAAGCATATTACGCGGGATATACAGGAGTGTCTTGCAACGTACGAAGAAATTCTTAGGAAACAGATTCTTTGAAAGATTCAAAGTCATTAAATTATCATTTGTTGAATATAGAATGCGAGATACACATTGTGCATATAGCACATATCCATAAACGAAAAAAAAATGTGTGTCATATATAAGAATGTATCGCTGTTGCAAAAAACATAAAAATGCTTCTATTTAATCTAATTCAAAACGTTAGCGTGCTTGAGTTTGAGACAATATTAATTGATGCACACTAACTTTATCTCTGCAAAGTCTAGCTCAACAACGACGCAGCTTTAAAGTGCATCCGATATACATATATTGCATCTCTGATGGAGGAAAGCTGCTTTGCCAACGAGACGGTTCTTCAGAAAGCGATTAAAAAATTAATTTAAATTAAGGCGATTAATATTTCCAGAATTTTTTAAATTGTTAATTAATTACTAAATGATTAATCAAAAATGATTATACTCTTCATTATTTAAACTGAAGCATAACATTTTCCTAGATATGTCTTTTGACATTTAAAACCTACAGAACGATTCTTGTAAGCGTTACTCGCCATCCATGTAGGAAAGATTTCAAGCTCTATAGCGCGACATATAATATCGCAAAAGCGCGGACGCAAAACACACGCGATTACGCGTGTGCTATGTCCCTCAAACTGCGCGCGAACAAACACGAACGAACAATTCGCTTCCGCCAGTAGACGCGGCATTCGTTCGCACTCGCATCGAGATAAAAGTCGTTCGCTCGTGCTCGTTCGCGCTCGTGTGCTTGGTGTATATAGATCCGGTTTAACGCACGACGACGAGATGACGGTGACGCCGACGTCGGGACGCGCGACGTCTTGCATTCGTATCTGTCAAACCTTAGCTGCGGAACGCTGCCGTGCGAAGGGAGGCAGCAGCATTCGGCGATATTTTGTCGTCGACGTCATACCGTCTCGAGCGCGTCACATAAATAACCGGTTGGCTCGACCAAGACGGCTCCGATATGCGTTGCTCACCTACCTGAAACAAAGAAGAGAAGAGAATCTGAGAGACTCCGACTAGGATATATACGAGACCGCGGAGTCTATAAGTAACGCGACCAGCCGAGCGTGTTAAAGGACATAGACGAATCGGTATGCGTAGCGGCGGCGCGCGGCGCGGCGCGTAGGATTTATGCGATTACGATAATGGAATAACGTCCGCGTGATAGTCACGTGAGTGGGGTGCCCTTGTCAATGGGGTATCCGACTACGCGCGGATAACCGCGCGGATGCCCGAAATAATTATAGATCCGAATCCCAGATTCGGTCGAGTGGTTCCCCCACGTCCGAAATTCGAATAATTCTTTTACATTTGAATATCCGAACATTATTTTGCCCTCGTCATTATCGAAAATGCAATTTCATCTTCTCGACATTATGAAAATGCAAAGTAAATGGCGAATTCAATTGTTACTTTACATTTCGAGAGCAAATATGTTAATTATCGCCAATAATCAGCTACTTATGTATGCATGACAGACAGATTTTGCGAATCTTCAGCATAAAAAAGATTTAAAAAAATGCTTCATTCAATATAAACTTGAACAAAAATTCCGAATTTATGCGCGCGACCCGTATTCAGAAGATACACTGTAAATCCAAGTGTGTTATTTCTACACGCATTAACGTTTAAAAATGACACATTTGACTGAAACTCGTTTTACATATTTTGTTGCGTGTTAAATTAACACGTTTAATCGTATTAATACGTTCATACCGTGCGTTAAATAACGTCAAGAAATGTGTAAGAAGAACTTCAGTTAAAATAACACGTTTGGATTTGCAGTGTACGCGCGCTTGCAAGCGTAATTGCTGTCGAAAAACTTTTCGCGAGAAACGGCATTCTTTTTATTTAAATCGCCAACCAAGAGACCGCCTACATTCCCCTTTCGGGAACGACCCATCGCGTCGAGGTCGGGTCGGGTCGACTTCGATGCGCCGGTTTTCGAACCGCCTCGATGAGAGCAACGGGAACTTTAACGGACGAAATCCATTCGTGCTCGTGCCACACATAAATAAGAAAGTTGCGGGAGTTAAAACTCGAAAGAAGCAAGAGCCCGCCATCCTCCCCGCAGGATTTATCACCTTGACGCCTGCGAAGGGTGGCGGCGTCGCGTTTTTCCTTCCGCCTGCCCTCGTTTTTGTTTATTACCGAGCTGTCATGCGAGTTGCCGCGCTCGATTCCAAGTTAAACGCTGATTTACAAAACTAATAACGTCTAGAACGAGATTTGAATTCGCGTTACGACGATGGTTAGGTTATTGGCAATGGTACTTAAATTCGTACTAGAGAAAATGGAAGTTCAACCTTATAGTTCGCGCAAATGTGCTTGACATAATTTATAACGACCAAAACCTATGGTCGAAAAAGTCTTGACGATTAATCTGACCAAAACCAATGGTCGAATTGTCATGACACAAACGTTGTCGAATATAAAAATAGAGTTTCTTTCTCGTTTATCAATTATTGGCGAAACAAATACATATACTTTTCTATAATTTATAATCAAGAACATAAAATCCAAAATCTTTCACTGTGTTTTATCAATGATATTACGTTAACACTTTGACTACTTCATCTTCCCTCGAATATTCTACTTATTATTGCGCAGTGAACACGCAAATCGGAAATACATATTACAGTGTTAACATGAAAATTCCCGGCAAAATTAATAGAAGACACTGCAGCCGAAGAAGCTAATTAAAATTCTAAATCCAGCGATTTTACCTTCCCATTTCCATATGCTGATTTATAAATGGAATTGCAGATTCATCTCGATATAACGCACATTGTCGATATAACGAGCGCATTGATCCATATCGGCCATGCAACACGAAAATAGATCTGGTGTACGTGGCACGATACGAAAATACGACGACGAATGCATTCGTCGCGCGCGATCAATTGCGTACGTATGCCGCGCAAATTATGAAATCGGCAGATGGCACGTATACACGGACATGAATACATTCCCCATTTTAAGCTCAAATATTTGGTAATGAATATCGCGGCGTACGATATACCGATAGACGGCTTGCAGCGAACGCGGGACAGGCGGGGGAGGAGGCGAGCTTTAATACTCCTGATTGGAAATCTGGGGGCCTAAATAGCCGCGCCTGTCCATCCGATCTCGTCTCTCCAACGAGACTATCGGCTCGTGGCCGTGATGGGCAATCATGAACAGCGGATATTAGCTGGAGAAATATATCGCGGAATTTTCGTGAAGTAAGTATGAACGAACGGCATCGCCCCTTTTTCCGGTTTCGCTTCGTGGAATTTTCGCTCTTTCCTTTTTTTTTCTTTTTTTTTCCCCAAAGAGCGATCGAGATGCTATAGCTGCCACGATGTGGACCACTGCTATCGCGCCACGGTATCGATCGCCACACATACACGGCAAACAAGCGTATTATTCCAGCGCCCAACAGCTCCCTTTTAATAGAAAGTAACGAGACAAGGAGTGTAAGAATGTTTGTAGATTAAATGTAAATTGACCCCCCCCCCCTCGACCCTTTCTCTTGAATCGCCATTGTAACGTTGCACCGTTCTCATTTGCTTCGCCAAGGTGCCGTCCTTGGAGGCACGACGACGGTAAGATTTTAAGTTAATTTTTCAGGAGCACGAGGATAATTCAACGGTGAAAAGTCTCGTTTTATATCGCCTCGGAAAAAAGAAACTTTCATTTCCGTTCTTACAACGGTCGTCGCTTAATGAAATCAGCCGTGTTCGCGTAGTTTAATTGTTTCGCTACAAATTTAATTCGTTACCACATATCACTAAATCCATTTTGTACTTTTAGTATTTATACACGGATGTTTATTATACTTATATAAACATACAAATAACTGAAATAATTTTCTTTTTAATATGACAGCTTGGAGCTTAGTTTTTGGGATGGTTTATTTCAACCAATATATCGTTGAATTTACAAATTAATATTTTAGTAACGATACAACATTTAAAATTAAAGATCAAACACGCATAATAATTTGTTATTCTATCATTCATCATTTACTTTCGTTCCGGATATTCGTTTGCAATAGCTTCTATACTAAAATATCGATCAGAAAATAAAATGCCACATTTTTTCCGTTGTTAACAACAGGTCGAAAGACAAGACAAATCATAGTGATAGCAGAGCAGACAAAGCAATGTGCGAATCTGTCGAATCATTTATCAGGAGCGATCCAAAGTGACGCCCAGTTCGTCGGCGCGACGTATTCTCTCGTCGAACAATCAAGTCTCAAAGTGAAGGGTCCCAACCTTTGACTTCGACTCTGTTCTCTTAATTCCTTGTCAATTGTGCACGATCAAACGATCGCTGTACGCACGAAGAAGCCGCTCGGGTTCAACTCGCTCGGACGATTCGGATACTTCGGACGATTCGAAACGTGCCGCGAATATTTGGCCGCTGAGGCGTGTCGTGCTGAAAATACTTCGACAGCGCCCGAAAGAACTCGATCGACTTTCATTCGATAAAACACTTATCGCTCTGATCTGCTTTTGCCCGTGACCATTCGTCGTAAATACTAATCACTTCACAAGTTTTTAAGATTTAGAAACCGGTCGTATTATTTTTACAATTTTTTTAGATTTGCCTTACTTTTTTCATTTCTTATATATAGGTATGCCAAAGTGAGATTTTAAAGCTTAAAAAAAATCGCTTATCTGATTTCTAAAGAACCGCAAAATATGCACAAAAATATTTGTACGGTCAACTATATTGAAGAAAATAAAATCAATCTTTTCCATTAACATTAAAATGAGAAGAACATATATTATAGTTCGAGAAACAAAAACAATAATTTTTCGTTTTATATTAATTATTATTTAATTTAATTTAATTATTAACGTAAATATTTTTTGGTATATAGGCTTATTTATTTTATATTAAAATCCTAGCAAATTTATTTAAATATCTGCAAATCTGCTAGATGTTAGATGTTAGATAATTCTTAACTGCACGAGCTTTTCTGTTTAAAATGAAATATTCGTTTAAAATATTGAATAGACCAAGACCGAGCTCACCCGCACTTTTCATTCCGTTAATTAGCAGCTTATCGAATCGATATCGGGAGCGCAGCGCGAAAAGGCTATGCACAAGCTCGACGGTATACTCTCGATAATTTTTTTTTTCATTCATCGCTGCTGAAGAGCGCGTCTATCGATGGATCGCCGTGGGATGAAAGTCGATAAGGATCACGATCCGGATGGACAAACGCAACGCGCGCGTTTGTTTATTTTTTCCTTTCTATTTTTTTCTTTCTTTCTTTTTTTTCTTTCTTTCTTTTTTTTTTTTTTTTATTTCTTCCGTGGAGTTCATGGTAGAACGAGCAGCGAACAAATGGCCGAGTACGACTCTCGGACAAAATTGGCAAGCGAATACTTTGCAACGAATGCAGATTTCGCGAACCATTTGTCAATCCAGCCATTGGGCCTGCCGTGGTCCTGACCGGAGGGGACACTTTAATCGACAATCATTTACTATCCGGCCATCCAGCGGTGCCTCCTGCGCCGCCCCGCGCTGCTCATTCTCCTATCCGTCCTTTCCGCTCCGAGTATATCCCTCCGACAATTTCTCTTTCTCGCCCCGCGCACACGCGTTTCCCTCTAACCCGCTCTTTCAACAGTAAAGGGTGCCGCGATTAAAACACCATCTGTTGATATTCCACCGTTGTCGCCCTTCCGCGCTCTCTTATCCCAACAGATTCAAATTTAATGCACGCGCGCTCGTCGCTCTATATGAGAAGACGTCTTTTTCACGGGCATAATACGTCGTGCAATCATTTGCCGAGAGGAAAAAACGGACGTGTGAAAAGATTAATCTGTGATCAATGGCAGCGAGAACGAACAACGAGGCACCGAACGTCCAAACTAACAATCGTCTTGCAAATTTAAAGATATAAAATGACATATATAGTTGTACGGACAAAATTTTATTAAGAGTTACGCATTATTATATAATAACCATATAATCTTGAGACACTTATAAAAATTAGATATTATTAATGTCAAAACAACCGTCATGCTTTTCGATTTCCGTATCACATTATCGGAGCATTTTTTATGTATAACGCTGCAATCTACGTGTAACTTTTCTGGATCTTTAAGAATTCCGAAAGAAATCTCTCTCTTGAAATTGATGGACGCCAAGCAATCGTGCGCTGATTCTTTAGCGACTTCTTTCTGCTTCTTCACAATTCGTAATAAATACTCGCTAAATGTACGAAAGCACTTTGCGAGCGACTTATCGATATAGCGATGTGGAGAGATACGCCCCGGCCGAATACGTGAGTTCGCGTTCCGACGTGTATTTTCGCGAAGGACGGTGTGCCGAGCGGATGGAGTTAATTCGCGTGCGAGAGAGAGCAAAGCTTATCGGAGACGCGCGCGTTTCGATTTGCGATCAGTTCGTTACTTCGGTTCGGAACGGATGGGCGTAGGAACTGCACTCGCACACGACGGGAGAGCATCGGGGACGAGCCATCCGCGTAATTTTGTTTGCTCGTGCCGTGCTCTCATCGGCCCTTTGTTCGCTCCTGCGTCGCGCGTCTCGTTTCATTACATTACATCGATCCTCGGGATCGATACTGGCCGGTAGAGAAACGAAGCGCGCGCGCGCCGGCGCGCCCACGTGGAGCAGGATCTATTAACGCTCGCCCGTGTTACGAGGTTGCGAAGAAAAACCGGAGAGATTTAATTCGATACCGAATGTGCCGGCGAACGCGTAACACCGGCTAAAAATTGTGTCACCCCGCGCAGAGAATAGTTCGTTATCCAGCGAACGGCCGCCGCGCGCTGCGCCGAGAAAGGACGAGCGCATTGATGCGACTTTTTGTTTGCTCGTCTCGATCTATCATCTGCTTTATATATACGGTTCCATCGACCGATAGAGAGGAGAAGAACGAATTGGGACACGGTGACAGACGGCCTACGTTCGCCGCGTATCGCGTGGGCTGCGAACGCCATTTAACCCTCGAACATGTGGGTGGGAACAGTATTCTGCGTAGTCTTGCAGAAGATAACTATGCTCAAACATCATAAATCGATTTTGCATTTATAATTCTGTGTCATAGATGAAGCTCAAGTACAAATTGGCAAATTTACTTACAATAGGACTAAATTTTGGAAAATTAACATTTTATTTCTGAGTTTTCGAGGGATGCGAAAAATATACATGACATATATTTTATTTGTGCATATTTTGCGCAATACGCTACTGAGAATATATATATACTGAGAATATTCTCAGTATATTCTATTCACAATCTTATACAAGAAACATATGATAGAAATGAAATATCTCGAATTCCATTTAATAATCTATTCTATTTTTTAGATTCATCAATGTCAGCGAACTTACGGATTGCGGTATGTAAATTTGTGTCGGAGAAGCGTAAACCCACGAAAAAATTAATCCCGCGATAAGCTTACGGCACGGCGCGGCGGATCTCGGGAAAAATTTCGGACGCAATCGGTTCGTCCATTCGTCGGACCATCTGTCTATACGGTCGGTTTGTTCCGATTTAGGATTGATACGAGTATCGACCAGCATGGGCAAACGTAGGAAGACCGGCCGTGTCCAAGCGATATCTATATACCTAGCCAGGCGTCCCTTTCCCACGCGGGCGAATCGCCGAGCAGAAGCGTGGACGGTGGAGAGCGAGTTAATTTGTTCACAGTAATAGTACATATTCGGTACGTACCAGGCAAATGAACTCCATACCGCGACGCTACGTCGAAAGATAAATGTGTCGACGGGGAGAAGCTTGTCATTCGATAACAAATGTCAGTTGCGAAGCCGCGCCACGCCGCGCGCCGTCGACCGTTTCGTATTTATCGCAACGAATGGTTGCAGGTGCGCGTCATTTTTTTCCAAATACAGTCTATCCACGGCCATTTTCGGAAATGTAGTAGAATCGAGAGCAACATTACTACGCGTTATATTTCCGCGCGACTCTTCCGGGATTTAAATAAGAGAGAAGAGAGAAAAATACAAATGAGAAATAATAACTATAATAACAAAAAGACAAGAGAGATCAGAGAGAGGAAGAGAGAGA